>NC_064860.1:41769061-41786561 GCF_024139225.1 Suncus etruscus | reverse complement strand
GCAACTCTCCAAGTGATAGAATGCTCAGAATGTATAAGACAGGAGTTAGCTACTTCAGGATCTTATGTGAGGGGCAGGTAAATCTCTGAGAAAAGAAGGAAGGGAGCGACAGAGAGAAGCCATGATGAGAGTTATGCAGCTCAGGCTGTGAGACAAGCAAGTCTTCAAGTCATAGAATCCATGTGAAAATGCACTTCTCAAGGACCCACTGTGCTGAGGCTCAGCTATTGTAGTGCCTAGGACTGGAAGTAGGCTATGTTTAAGTCCTTTCTGATGGAACAGTCATGGGGTATGGAGACCAACTTACTGCTGTTTACCCAGAACTTTTTTGATTTTTCCAAATAGAAAAGATAACAAGTATTAGAACCTCACCCCCGAGCCTTTGACCAATCAAATTCCTATCTGAGCCCCCTAATTCAGTTTGCAATGATCAAGCGAGGCTAATCACCTAAAAGTGCAGCTTATGGCCAGGAGGGGGCACCAGCAGTCTCTTGAAGTTGCCACTCAAACTGTGTTTTGAGAGAGTAGGTGCTATTGATTGATCCAAAGAATGGAATGGTCCCTCATCCTCTTGGGCTGGACATCTGTGACCGTACTCTGATACAGTGTTGATCAGCTGGACGCTCAATTCTGTCTTACTAAATAAAATAAATAAATAAAACTAACAGGGAAATAACAGAGTTGGCTGAATCCAAGTTCAAAAGCTCCATTCTAAACTGGTCCTCTCCACCTAAGTCTTTCAAAACTTGTCCAGCCCCCCCCCCCCCCGGGCCCCTTTCTGCATGACTTGTAAGTCCCATGTCATGGCCCCTTTCACAATGTGACCTGGGAATATCCTGAGGGTGATTGGTCTTCTGGGTGAGGAGCACTGTTGTAAAGGCAGAAACTCCAAAGGTGATGAAGAAGAGTGAGCCATGAGATCAGAGCAGTGGGCCTGGGAGTTCTCAGCTGTGCATGGGCTCCATGCAGGACAGTCATACCTCTCCTGACAGCAAATCCCCAGATAATGGGAGTTTCTAGAATTAGGCCAAGTGGTTTCTAGAATTAGACCCTCCAGGAGTCCCCTTGCATGACTGGTGAGTGACTCATATTCTGTACTGCTTTAATTTTTGCGGAGGGTGGGGGGAAACATACCTGGTAGCACTCAGGGGTTACTCCTGGTTCTGCACTCCAAAATTACTCCTGTCATGCTTGGGGAACCATATGGGATGATAGGAATCAAACCCAGTTCAGCCATGTGCAAGGCAAATGCCCTCCCCACTGTACTATCACTCCAGCCCCCTGAACTGCTTTGAGAAGAGGTTTAGGGAGCTGGGCAGTGTCACACGGGCTTCCCAGTGAGATTTTATTCCTGGAAGATGCCACCAGGCAATGCCCTCATTGTGTGATTGTGCACTGAGTATAGGGATACAGGTTATCTGGGAGATCTGAAGGGAGGGGACACCAAGTTTACCAAAAGCTATGATCTAAACTGTAGATCATAGAATTGAGAAAGACAAGGAAGAAAAGAAATCAAGAGGAAAAGAAGAAGTGGGCAGGGCTAACAAGGCCAGGAACAAAGAGATTTTAGCACATATATGTGTGTGTTTGAAGCTTCAAATCGACAACCAGGTGACCCAAACTAGAACAGCTCAACTTAAAAAGAGGAAAACTGGGTGAGGATGGGAAGGAACCTGAGTACAGTGATGGTGGAAAGGTCACACTTGTAGTGGGATAGTGGATGTCTGAAACTTTATTATAAAAAGTAAATCATGCTGTCATAATTTTAAAAATGCCAAGTGTAGTGGCTGGAGTGATAGCACAGTAGGTAGGCTGTTTGCTTTGCATGCAGTCAACCCAGGTTTGATCTCTGACATCCCAGAGGGTTCCATGAGCCTTCCAGGAGTCATTTCTGAGAGCTAGGAATAACCCCTGACTACCACTGGGCATAGCCCCCCAAAAACAAAAAATTAAAGCTGGGGCTGGAGAGATAGTACAGCAAATGGAGCATTTGCCTTGCACACAGTTGACACTTATTTGACTCCTGGCATCTTATATGGTTACCCAATTCTTCCAAGAGTGATTCTGAGTAATCCAAGAGTGATCCTGAGCCAGGAGTAGCACTTAGGTATGATTCCAAAATAAAATAAAAATAGAAAAGCCAAAGTCTGGGTCCTACAATGTGTTTCAGGGTAGAGCAACTACCTCAATGCCCCAAGTTTGATCTCTGGCACCTCCTCAATGTTAAATGCCATCCTAGCAACATTCTCTTGGGGATCCCACTCCACAGCAAAGCCATCATGGCTGATGTTCCAGAAAAATGTGTGTGTGTGACCTCTGCTGAGCACAACAAAATGTGAGCGCACCACAGCCAAGTGTGTGAGTGCCTCAACCACATGTGTGGCCTTGTTTTCCCTAGACCACTCATTGTTTCTTTTTGATTTGTTTGTTTTTATTTTGGGAGCACAGGAGCACATTAGGCACTGCCCAGGAATCACTCCTGGTAGCTTTGGGGAACCACATAGATTCCAGGTCTCAAAACAGAATTGGCCACATGCAAGGCAAACACCCTTCCTACTGTACTATTGTTCCAGCCCCAGGACACTCTTTCTGTCTCCTTTTAACCAGGTCTTGGATTTTCTAGGGTTGAAGATGGGGACTGCAAAGTCAAATCTGCTGCCTCCCTGCATTGTAGCAAACATTTTCTCAAGAGGTGCCGGAACCAGCCTGTAGAGAACTGGCCTGAAGCAGGGGTGCCATGAGGATTAAAAAAAAAAACAAAAACAAGACAGCCATAAGAGAGAAAAGCATGGGGTCAGGGAGCTCCCAGCCTCTCAGTGGTCTGAGAACCCTGACTGTCCTCCACATGTGGTATTTATTGTTCAGGGACAATCAACAAGGGAGGAAGAGCAGATAACAGGCAAATATCAATCTGATGCTAATCAAGCCTAAATGGGTATTTACATCTCAAAAAGGGAGGTGTGAAGGGAAGAGGAAGCTAATGTAAAGTCTCTGTAGATTATCTTCCTAGAGAAGAGGTGGCAGATAGAGTGAATACAAGTCTCCCACTCTATAGGGAATTCCCTGGGGTGCCAGCATTCTGGTAATCTACAAATTAAAAGCCCTTAGATTACCTTTTCTCAACTCACTAGCTCAATTTATTTATTTCTTGGATGTCTTCATATCCAATACAGAGGGAGCTGAATGTCTAGAACTATGACTTCTCCCAGCCAAAGGCAACTCTTGTACTACATCAACATCTTGTACTCCATCAGTTGTTGTACTTTGCATGTACTTATTTTATTTATTTATTTATTTTGGTTTTTGGGTCACACCCGGCAGTGCTCAGGGGTTACTTCTGGCTCTATGCACAGAAATAGCCTCTGGCAGGCACAGGGGATCATATGGGATGCCGGGATTTGAACCACCGTCCTTCTGCATGAAAGGCAAACGCCTGGGGCTGGAGAGATAGCATGGAGGTAAAGCGTTTGCCTTTCATGCAAGAGGTCATCGGTTCGAATCCCAGCATCCCATATGGTCCCCTGTGCCTGCCAGGAGCAATTTCTGAGCATGGAGCCAGGAGTAACCCCTGAGCACTGCCGGGTGTGACCCAAAAACCAAAAAAAAAAAAAAAAAAAAAAAAAAAAAGGCAAACGCCTTACCTCCATGCTATCTCTCCAGCCCCTTGCATGTGTACTTTTTTACATGGACTTTCCTTTGCAAGTTTCATCTGCTTCTAGTATGTGACCCTTTATTTTCATGGATTCCTATCTGTTACTACTGAGCCCTCCTGGAACTGGTCGAATATCTAAAAAACCAACAGAGACAACTCAGCCCATGCCCTTGACTTGGAGGGTTCTTGACTGGACCCAGAACTGCCTCCTTTTGGACCTAAGTCAGTGTTCAGACATAGTAAAAGGAAGTGGAAGGAGTCGAATGCTCCTAGGCTCAAGCTCTACTGTGTGACCTTGGTCCAGTTTCTGTCTCTGTTTCTTTTTTTTTTTTTTTTCTTTTCACCCATAAATGGCTAGAGAGTAATAGCAGCTACAGGGAGGAGAATTGCTGTGAGATTAATTGAGTCAATGTAAGTGGAGTATTTAGAGCAGTAAGTACTCTGGGTTAATTGCTATCTATCATCATCCCCATCATCCTCATTATCATTTCACAATCTCTCCATTTTGTTCCTAATGGCATTTGTAAGTGAGAGAAGCTGGAATCTGGTTTTCTTGAGGCCCCGGGTGAATTATTTTGAGGAGATTTGTCTAATGAGGCCTCTTTAAGCACGAGAGGGGACCAAGGAATTCCAAGAGGACACTTATTAATCATTGCTCATCTTTCCACCCTGAGTTCCCAAGAGGAATGGCCACATCCTCCTCCTCCTCTTCCCACGCCTGAACTTGGGTGGAGACTGTGGGGTAAAGGGGCTAGTTTTCTGCAGGTTGTGTTTGTTTGCTTTTCTTTTCAAGACTAGGTTAAGGGGAGACAGAAATAGTGGCCTGGGGCTGGAACAATAGTATAGTAGGAAGGGCCTTTGTCTTGCATGTGGCCAACTCTGCTTTGATCCCAGGCATCTGTATGGTTCCCCAAAGGGACCAGGAATGGTTCCTGGGCACTGCCTAGTGTGCTCCTGTGCTCCCAAAACAAAAAGAAACAAACTAAAAAGAAACCGTGGTGATTACTGAGTGGTGGAGGGAAAAAGAGGCACCTTTAATTTCTGCTCTCTGTACCTATTCTGTACTCTTCGACTGGGAGTGAATACCACCCCCGCCCCATTTGACACCAGAACAGTGCCATGATTTTCTTTTTTTATCAAAGACTTAAAAACATTTTTTCCTCAATTCTCTGTTTTTAAAAGATGTATTTCTGGGTTCTTCACACTATTCCTCCCCATTCTCACTCATGTGCCCATCCTGTGTGTCTACATTGCTGTGTTTTGGAATTACAGCTTATTTATTGATGCTGCTCTCAAAGGAGATGAGCCAGCCCTCAAGTGAGGACAGAAAGAAGCCCCAGATTCAGCACGACTACATTATTAAGTCTTGGGCCCTGCTTTAGCAGCAAGTGGCAATTTTCTGAGCTTCAGTCTTTTATACCCAGCCCAAGTTTCCCATGTGGTGCCGGTTAATGAAACAGAAAGTTGAAACTTACTAGTATGTCAAAAGGGAAAGGTGAGACTCCTCACTTCCTGCTTCTTGGAATTTCTCAGGCCCCGAGTTCTTATCAATTTGCTGTTTACCTCTTACCTAGAGCTTCAGGATTAACTGTTTCCCTTTCCCCAAGGATGAGGGATAAGGGGGAGGGTTTGGGCCATCCCTATTGGTGCTTAGGACTTAACTCTAGCTCTATACTAAAGGAATTATTCTTAGCAGTGCATGGGATAACTAACTCTTGGTGGGTTTGGGGGTACCATATGTGGTGTTGAGGATCAAATTAAATCTGGGTCCACCACATGCAAGGCAAACACACTACCTGCTGCTCTATGTATTCTCTATTGCTATTAGTATCCTGTCCTTGTAGACATTGCCCTGTTTAACGCCCTGTAGACATCAGCTCACATAGAACTTTTTTTTTTCTCCTGGTAAGGAGAACTTTTACTTTTTTCTTTTTTGGGTCAGACCCGGTGGCACTCAGGTGTTACTCTTGGCTATGCACTCAGAAATAGCTCCTAGCAGGCAAGGGGGACCATATGAGATGCTGAGATTTGACCCACCATCCGTGCTGGATCTGCTGCATCCAAGGTAAATGCCCTACCACTGTGCTATCTCTCCAGCCCCTGGTGATGAGAACTTTTAAGATCTACTCTGTTGGGGCTTGAAATTACAATACAGGGAGTAAGACACTTGCCTTGCAAATTGCCTGCACCCCATATGAACCTCCGAGCACTGCCAGAAATGATCCTTGAGCACAGAGTCAGGAGTCTGCCCTTGAGGACTGCTGAGTCTGTTCCTCAAAGAAACAAATACTCATTTTTTGCTTTCTTGGCAGCTTTCAAATATGTAACACAGAAAACAGTACACCAGGACTAATTTCTTTCATAATTGGAATTTTGTGTCTTTTTGCATGCTTTCCCCCGTCCCATCTCTGGACGTGCCATCCTGTTCTCTCTGTATTTTAATTTTCTTAGATTTATTCACATTCAGAGACATATTTAGGCATAGTGAGTTTATTTAGGAATCAAATGGGTGGGGAGAATGACAGGAGAGAGAGAGAGAGAGAGAGATGAGAGAGTAGAGAGAGAGAGAGAGAGAGAGAGAAGATGAGAGAGAGAGAGAGAGAGAAGAAGAGAAGAGAGAAGGATCAGTGCTTCCACAAGGACAATAGGATTTGGCATGAGAATCACACTAATTGAGGCTTGTTGAAAAGTAGCTTAAATTCCATAATTGTCTGTTCTGCTGCACTAAGGTTAGGCACGTAATGAAGTTGATGGTGATGATGATGATGATGATAATGATGGTAATAGCTGCCTTTATTGGTGTCCAGGAGACTGGGTGCTTCACACCCCACTTGCCAGAGATGGGGGTATCTTTATCCCTATCTGGCGATTGGAGAATTGAGACCTGGGAAGGGCCTTTGGCCTGCCTGAGGCACAAGGTTACTGCACAATTGGGCTGAGATGAGGAGGATTCACCCCTTGGCCAAGCTCATTCTCTGACCCTTGAAGCTTCTCAGAAGGACATGCAGAAGAGTCGCACCTGCAAACTGGCTTCAAACTCAGTGCAGCCTGGGATATAAAGGTCTGTGTAGAAGGGTTTATAGGTTAAACTTAGACCAGAAGCTGGGAAGATGCTGCAGAATCTCCAGACCTTTGTTTCTTTGCCCCCCTTTCCTCTTTCCTTCCCCTCCCTCCATCTGTCCCTTCCCTTTTTTCTCCTTTCCCCTGCTCTCTCCCCTTGTCCTCTTTTCAATTCACCCTTTTCCACTCTCTCCTTCATTCCGCTGAAGTCAGCCCTCCACATCTCTCTCTTCCCTTTTCATCTTTTCCCACATCCTCTCCTCCCCTACTCTCTCCTTACTCTCTTTCTTCCATTTCTCTCCTACCCCACCTTTCCCTGCTCCCTGTGCCTCCTCTCCCCTCCTTCCCCTCATCTCTCCCCTCCTTCCCCTCATTTCTCCCCTCCTTCCCCTCATCTCTCCCTTCCTTCCTTCTTCCCTTCCTTCCTTCCTTCCTTCCTTCCTTCTTCCTTCCTTCCTTCCTTCTTCCTTCTTCCTTCCTTCCTTCCTTCCTTCCTTCCTTCCTTCCTTCCTTCCTTCCTTCCTTCCTTCCTTCCTTCCTCCTTCCTTCCTTCCTTCCTTCCTCTTCCTTCCCTCCCTCCCTCTCCCACTCCCTCCCTCCCTTCCCCTCCCTCCCTCCCTCCCTCCCTCCCTCCCTCCCCCCTTCCCTCCCTCCCTTCCCTCCCTTCCCTCCCTCCCCTTCCCTCCCTCCCTCCCTCCCTCCCTCCCTCCCTGCCTCCCTTCCTTCCTTCCTTCCTTCCTTCCTTCCTTCCTTCCTTCCTTCCTTCCTTCCTTCCTTCCTTCCTTCCTTCCTTCCTCCCTCCCTCCCTCCCTCCCTCCCTCCCTCCCTCCCTTCCTTCCTTCCTTCCTTCCGTCCTTCCTTCCGTCCTTCCTTCCTTCCTTCCTTCCTTCTCCCCTCCTTCTGTTCTATTTCTGCTCTCTCAGGTTCCAATGTGTGAGCTTTTGGAAGGAAAAGATTTCTAAATTATGACCCAGGAATAAGACAGCCAGGAGAGGCCAGTGAGACCTTTCTGAGAAAACCCAGGTTCCAGGTCCCTCATAGCCACAGGGCTCAGCCCTCAGGATGTTTCCAGGATGCTGGGAATCCTGCAGGACCTGTGCGGTGCCTGAGTGGACAACCAGAGCAGCCAGGATCTCAGAAGCCACTTCTCGGGCAGTTCCCACATTACACTGTGTAGCACCCTCATTCTTCACCCATGGCCTCTAAGAGAGAGGGGCCCTCCATCTGCTCTCTACAACAGGTCTTCATGCAGAGATACAGGCAGGGGACACAGGCCTAGCAGTGTTGCCCACATCTCCTACAAACCCTGCTTCTCCATGGAGCCCCAAGGGAGGAGATAGATAGCTAAAGGTGCAGTGTATGGCCAAAGAGGGAGTGTAAGTTGGTGCTTTTGGAAAAGGCCCTGGGAAGTTTGGGGGGAGTTTGAAGCTTCTTCTCTAGCGGTGCTGGGCTGACTCTCCTCTGCACACTTGGTTCTTCTTGTGGTTTATTAGATCCTGACATGGACTCTTCTACTAGCTCTGGCCCTAATTCAGCCCAAGGTACCTTCAGGGCAGTCAAGACAGCAAAAGCCTTCTGGATTCACTTTCTCCACCATGTGCGGGTGACTGAGCCCAGCTGGCTGTTGGCCCCTCAAATCCTCCTGATTTTTCCAGGCATTGAATCATGTCTATAAAATCTCACATGATTTGTGAGATCACCCCCATGCACCAAATTTCTACTCTCAGGCTGATGAGTCTGATGTAGGTAAGGTAACCATGAAGGATTAATAAACCAAGCCAGTCAGGAAAAAATCAAGGAGTCAGTTTGCTTCTTGTCTTGTAGTATCTCTGCCTGAGCCCACCCAGAACTCTCTTTATTAGCCCATTCCCAATTCACCAGGAAAAGGAAGGTCAAGATAGAGAGACAAAAGTACCTATCTAGGTGGTCTTTTACTTATCAAAGAACAGATTCAACAGAAAGAGGAAGAATGGGGGAATGCCTTTGTTTTGGGTTAGCAACTGGATATAATCTTACACACGTTTTCCACCCTACCCCCCCCCCCAAAGATTCATGGCTCTTTTTCTGTTGACAACCAGATATTGGCAAAGGGACAATTACACTGTGACTAACTCCACCTCTTTGTCAGCATCCTGTATGACTTTCCATTCCACACTTCACACCACTGACCAATTGTTTTATTTTTCTTTTTTTGGGATGGGGGAGGTCATGCCTGGTGATATGTAGGGATTACTCCTGCCTCTGCACTAAAAAATCACTCTTGGTGGAGCTCAGGGGAACATATGGAATGCCAGAGATGGAACCCAGGTCTGCCTTGTTGCAAGACCAATGCCCTCCCTGTCTTCCCCATTGTACTATCTCTCCATCTCCTTGCTGCTTATTTTATTTATTTATTTATTTATTTATTTATTTATTAATTTATTTATGCCAAAAGTGCTTATTTAAAAATTACACTTAAAATATTCTAGAACATTCCCAAACTGGGCACGTCTATCTCCTTTAGGTGCTACTGGAATGATACAGATTAGGGTGCGAGTAGACTTGGGTTCAATGGGAGGCCAACTTCTACTTGTTTGCTCAATGAAAGCCACATTTCTTAGGTAAGATGCTGCTTGGTGATTAAAAAAATATTTTTGAAAAGGGGACACTAACAGCACAAGTAACTTTAGGAAATCTGTCTAGAAGGGAGAGGCCAAAGACAGGAAACATTGTCTTTCTCTGCAGGAAGGACAGGGTGTATTTGAGTCTTTCAGTGGGCCAGCTCCTTATTGTTAGGTCAGACACTGACCTGAAGAGCACAGGCCATTTTAGGGGACTCAGGGGCTATAGCTCCTTATATGATGTACTAGCCTAGCACTGAGGAGATTCTTGCCTTGAAGCAAAAACACATTGATCCAAAGTAACTGTGCCCCCCAATTCTGAATGGAATAAAGTGTATGGAGAAGGTGGGAGAGGGTCTGGCTTGGCTTTGGTCTTGGATGGCTCAGGGGGAGCTAGGCCAAGGTCTAGCCTGACTATGTGCTTGGATCTTAAATACCTCCCCAACATCCCAACACATTCATAGATCCCGGATGGGGGGATCGTAAGACTCTTTCCTCAGGCTGGAGAGATAGCATGGAGGTAGATTGTTTGCCTTGCATACAGAAGGATGGTGGTTTGAATCCCATATGGTCTCCTGAGCCTGCCAGGAGGGATTTCTGAGCATAGAGCCAGGAGTGACCCCCTAGCACTGCCAGGTGTGACCCAAAAACCAAAAAAAAAAAAAGAGTCTTTCCTCTAATTTGTACATAATGTACATATGTACAGGAGCTGGAAGTTTGAAGGAAAGAGGAACAAGTGCTCAGAGCTTAGGATACTGAATTGAATCATCCAAATCTATGGGTGCTTCTCTATAGGGACAGGCTGGGAATAGGACTGTGGAAGGCAAACTAGGGACATAGCTGTGGGAAATGAGCACTGGTGAAGGGATGGATACTGGACCATTGTGTGATTGAAACGCAACTATCAACATTTTTTTTTTTTTTTTTTTTTGGTTTTTGGGTCATACCTGGCAGCACTCAGGGGTTACTCCTGGCTCTACGCTCAGAAGTCGCTCCTGGCAGGCTCAGGAGACCATATGGGATGCTGGGATTTGAACCACTCTCCTTCTGCATGCAAGGCAAATACTCTACCTCCATGCTATCTCTCCAGCCCCTGTCAACAATTTTTTAACTCTGGATCTCATAGTAATTTGATAAAAAAAAAGTAATATAAAATAGAAAGCAAAATCAAGCCAAACAAGTGTGGTCATTGTGAATATTCAGAAAAGGTTTGTTTAGTTTAGTTTAGTTTTGGGGCCACATCCAGTGGCACTCAGGGGTTACTCTTGGCTCTTCACTCAGGAATCACTCCTAGCATTGCTCAGAGGACTCTATGGGATGCCAGGGATTGAACCCTGGTTGGCTGCATGCAAGGCAAACACCCTTCCTGCTGTGTTATCACTCTTACCCCAGAAAATATGCTTTTAAAGGCATCAGATGCATGATGTTGGGTTTTCCAGATGCGCAGATCTTCCCTGAAAATAAGCAACACTCAGATCTTTCCAACCACTGCATTTGATGTTATCCAAGACGCAGACACACAAAAACTCCCCTTGTGGGCTGAGAACCCTGCCTAGAGCTTTGAGCCCAGTGTGTAATTAGCCTGAGAGAATGATCCGCATTGGAAAATAAAACTTTATATGATCCCACATCTCAATTAGGGCAACGGTACCAGTTATTCTCCTTTAATATCTGCCTATTTATCCCATCATCTGGGCTGTTAACGAACACGGCCAGGATGATACTTGGCCTCATTACCCAGTCCTGGGCGCTGGAGATGGTCTATCTGCTCCTCCTAGCACCAAAGCACATTAAAGTTATAAAATCAGCCAGCAAGGCGTCCCATCACTCCCACTATGTTCCCGTAAGCCTCTCCATTTGCCAGAGACTGAGACAGAGGAAAACAAAACAAAAAAAAATCTTAGAGCAATTGAGGATGAGGCAACAGGATGGCTGCATAAATGCTATTTTAATAATGGCTGCTGGCTCAGTCTTCCTACATGTTACTGGCACATACTACTCACACAGGTACACTGTGGTGTTGGGTGATTTGGTTTGCAGGCCACATAGGCATGAAACTCTCCTCACTGTCTTGAAGATGTGTGTGCAGTAACCATATCCATTATTGTCTTAGAGCTTGACCCATGTAGCAGTTCCAGGAAGGAGATTGTGCACAAATTGAAATTGTTTTTAGTTTCTTTTGCTTTGGTTTTATGGGGGAAGATATGCCTGGTTGTGCTCAGGGATTATTCCTGCCTCTGTGCTCGTGATGATTTCTGGTGGGCTTAAGGGACCATCTGTGGTGCAGGAGATGGAACCAGTGTTTGTAGCATTTCAAGGCATCTTTTTGTTGTTGTAGTAGTAGTTGTTGTTTTTGTTTTTGGGTCACACCCGGCGGCACTCAGGGTAAATCCTAGCTCTGGCTCAGCAATCACTCTTGGCAGGAATAAAGGACCATATGGGATGTTGGGATTTAAACCACTGTCCGTCCTGGATCGGCTTTGTGGAAGACAAATGCCTTACCACTGCTGTGCTATCTCTCCAGCCCCTCAAAGCATCTTAATATCTAATCACTCTTGCCCTCCTGTTCATTTTAATTTTCATTCATTTTTTTAATTTTTAAATTTTTCTTTCTTTCTTTCTTTCTTATTTTCTTTTCTTTCTTTATTTCTTTCTTCTTTCTTTTCTTTCTTTTCTTTCTTTCTTTCTTTCTTTCTTTCTTTCTTCTTTCTTTCTTTCTTTCTTTCTTTCTTTCTTTCTTTCTTTCTTTCTTTCTTTCTTTCTTTCTTTCTTTCTTTCTTTCTTTCTTTCTTTCTTTCTTTCTTTCTTTCTTTCTTTCTTTTCTTTCTTTCTTTTTCTTTCTTTCTCTTTCTCTCTCTCTTACTCCCTCCCTCCCTCCCCCTCCTTCCCTCCCTCCCTCCCTCTTTCCTTCCTTCCTTCCTTCCCTCCCTCCCTCTTTCCTTCCTTCCTTCCTTCCTTCCTTCCTTCCTTCCTTCCTTCCTTCCTTCCTTCCTTCCTCCTTCCTTCCTTCCTTTCCTTCCTTCCTTCCCTTTCTTTCCTTCCCTTCCCTTCCTTCCCTTCCCTTCCTTCCCTTCCTTCCTTCCCTTCCCCTTTCCCTTCCCCTTCCTCTTCCCCTTCCTCCTCCCCTTCCCTTCCTCCCCTTCCCTTCCTCCTCTTCCCTTCCTCCTCTTCCCTTCCTCCTCTTCCCTTCCTCCTCTTCCCTTCCTCCTTTCCCCTTCCTCCTTTCCCCTTCCTCCTTTCCCCTTCCTCCTTTCCCCTTCCTCCTTTCCCCTTCCTCCTTTCCCCTTCCTCCTTTCCCCTTCCTCCTTTCCCCTTCCTCCTTTCCCCTTCCTCCTTTCCCCTTCCTCCTTTCCCCTTCCTCCTTTCCCCTTCCCCCTTCCCCCTTCCCCCTTTCTCCTTCCCCCTTTCCCCTTCCCCCTTTCCCCTTTCCCCTTTCCCCTTTCCCCTTCCCCCTTCCCCCTTTCCCCTTTCCCCCTTCCCCCTTCCCCCTTTCCCCCTTCCCCCTTCCCCCTTTCCCCTTTCCCCTTTCCCCCTTCCCCCTTCCCCCTTCCCCCTTTCCCCTTTTCCCTTTCCCCTTTTCCCTTTTCCCTTTTCCTTTTCCCCTTCCCTTTCCCCTTCCCTTCCCTTCCCTTCCCTTCCCTTCCCTTCCCTTCCCTTCCCGTCCCTTCCCCTTCCCTTCCCCTGCCGTTCCCTTTCCCCTTCCCTTCCCTTCCCTTCCCTTCCCTTCCCTTCCCTTCCCCTTCCCTTCCCTTCCCTTCCCTTCCCTTCCCTTCCCTTCCCTTTCCCTTCCCTTCCCTTCCCTTCCCTTCCCTTTCCTTTCCTTTCCTTTCCTTTCCTTTCCTTTCCTTCCTTCCTTCCTTCCTTCCTTCCTTCCTTCCTTCCTTCCTTCCTTCCTTCCTTCCTTCCTTCCTTCCTTCCTTCCTTCCTTCCTTCGATTTTGCTTCACTCATAGAGGTGTTCCTAGATTGCTCTCTGCAATGCTCAGGGGACCTTAGGGTGTCCAATTTGCTCCCAAGCTCTCTATTCTTCCTTAGGGAAAAAAAAAATCAACATTTTCCCCCTTCTAGACTTTCCCCAAAGTTTCTGTCAGAATCCAGAAAATGGCAAGAAATACAGTTTCAATGGAAAACAGTGGAAACCGTGAGGGAGGAGAGCAAGGCCAGAGGAGTGGTACAGTTTAATTACTTCCCAGAGCCTGTGGCCCCAAATGGCTGTTGCAGAGAGACCCCACCCCAGACAAGGCTGCTTTGTCCAGGTGAGGGTGTCCAGTCCCTCCCCCCCCCCAGCTGGCTCAGATCTCACGAGCTCAGCGGAGATTTTGCTGCCTTCAGCAGCAGGAGTGAGTCCCACTTCTCAAGGTTGGCGAGAGACGAGGGAGAAAGAGAAGGGAAACAATTGCCCTGCTCTGCCAACTTATCTCAGACTTGACTGTGCTTAGTGGAACCACCGTCAAAATAAGAGGTTTAAAAGCAGGCGAGCAAGTTGGGACTGGCCAAAATATGTGGCTTTGTGTCCTGGGCTTTTCTCTCTCTCTTCTCCCTGTTCTTGGCCGGACTCTGCCCAGACCTGCAGTCCTCAGCAAAGGTTCCTTGATTTAAGGGGGATCCCCAGCCAGCCTCAGGGACCCTATATGTCTCATCCCTATGATACTTGGGGGGCAGGTGAGGAGAGCACAGGTAACCTCCAAAGTGACCAAGAGACAATAGAACCCCAAAGGTGAGAGAGACCTTGGATGGCTCAGGGAGTCCAGCTCGACTATATTCTTGGATCTTAACTACCTCCTCAACATCCCAACACATACATAGACCCCAGATGGGGGAATCTTAAGACTCTTCCCTCTAATAGGTACATAGTGAACTGGGGCTGTGATATTTGCAGGGGAAAGAAACAAGTTTTCAGAACTTAGGAGACAGGATTGAGTCACCCGAATCTATGGGTATCTCCATAAGTGGGCGAATTATCTTCCTGGGTGAATTATCTTCCACGTCTCTCATTTTCTCTATAAGTATGTGACTGTATTGGACCAGAATGTCCTTTTGTTTATTTTAATTAATTTATTTTTTTGTTTTTGGGTTACACCCAGAGCAATCAGGGGTTACTTCTGGCTCTGCATTCAGCCTGGCAGGCTGGGGGATCATATGGGATGCCAGAATTCAAACCACCATCTGTCCTGGATTGGCTGTGTGCAAGGCAAACACCCTACAGCTGTGCTCTCTCTCCACCACCACCCCTTTTGTTTATTTTTTGATTTTGGGCTTCAACCAACAATGTTCAGGGCTTATTTCTGGCTCTGTACTCAGGTATCCTTCCTATTGGTGCGTAGGGAAGAATATGGGAGGCCTGAGATTGAACCCAGGTTAGTTGCATGCAAGGTAAATGCTCTAAACACTATGTGCTATCACTCCAGTCCCTGAACCAGAAAGTCTTGCACATCTTATCAAACTTGGGGACTTAGACTGTTCTGCTTCATGCATTGATACTAACACCAATTCTCTGACCTCCTCTCCTGGCTGTGCTTCTCCCAATCAGGTCCCCACTGCCAGAATTTCAGCAGATCTTTAATGTTTGGGAAGGGAATGAAAAAAAAACTTGTTATAATTCAGATTCCCTGGCCCTAATCAAGGCCCATTGACTCCAACTCTTTATTAGGAAAAATAAATTGCACTGAAGCCAAGCATACTTTCAAGTCTGAAAGTACTCAGAGCTGTAGATTCTATCAGTTAACTCTGCATATGTTGGCATGTCAGTTAGGTATGTAACATTTCTGCCATCCAGAAAGCTATCTCCCATGGGGCTGGAGAGATAGTACAGCAGACCAGGTACTTGCCTTTCATAGGATTATATTGCCAGCACCTCATCTATTGCCCCAGGAACTATCAGGAATAATCTCTGTGACTCCTCACAAAACCAAATAAATCCCCCTTACAGAAATCCCAGAAAACCCCCTTTCTCTGATAACACCTATTTTTTCAGGGTAACTTATTTTGATTTCCATCCCCCAAATAAGTTTTTCTTTTTGGCTTTTGGGTTATCCTTAACAGTGCTTAGGGTTTACTCCTGGATCTACACTCAGGGATCACTCTCCTGGTAGGTTCAAGGGACTGTACGTGGTGCTGGGGACCAAACCTGGGTCATCTATGAGCAAAGCAAAGCAAAACGCCTTACCTGCTGTATTATCACTCTGGCCCAGAAATAAGTTTTTCTATGTTGGAACTTTACCTACTTTAAATTGCATTCCAGTTGAGCTCTTTCTCTTAATGTTAATTAATGTTAATGTGAGATTTATCTGCATTGTTGCTTGTCGGTAATTTCTTCCCATTGGGGCATTAATGTCCATATGATCACACACATACACAGACTATAACTTACATCTACTGTGAGGGTATCTGGGTTGTTATTAGGGTTAATTGAGCATATAAATACTGCTAAGAACATTTCTATGTATGATTTGTGTGTGTGTGTGTGTGTGTTTATATTTGTATGTGTGTGCACACAACCATAAGCTCTTGCTTCACTGGGAGTAGAATTTCAGAGTCTTAGTGTAAATGTTAAGCTTTGGTATTTAACTGCCAGTTTCCAAGTAATTATACCAATTGGCATCAGTGATAAGTGAGAATTCAGTTAGTTGCTCTGCAGGCTTGTGCTGTGCATTTAGTATTGTCAGGCCTAGAAATGGAGCCCTTCTCATAGGAGTGTGCTGCCATCTCTGTGGTTTTTTAACTTGCTCTTTTGCGTGTGTCTGTGTGTGTTTGTGTGACTGCGTGTAGCAAGAAATCAAGGACCTTACCTGCTGTATTAGCTTTTTAGTTTCTGTCCTTCTATTTCTGACACCAGCTATGTGATAATCCACATTCTAAGTCCAAAGGCACTTCATGTTTCTGCTCTCCTCCCAGGGATCAGACAGAAGGACATTAAATCCTATGGTATCCAGGAGTCTTAACTTCCCAAAGCTGAGTGTTGCATCCTGCAGACGAACACGGGAAGCTGTTGTAAGGAGGATGTTGAGGAGGAGGGTCTGGCGGCCTGTTTATGAGACTAGCCAGAGGAGGGGTGTGTGGCTTCTAGAAGGGGCTGATGGAGAGGGACTCTCATGGGATTCTTAGAGGGAAAAAGCTGATTAGATGACAGCAGGGCTCTTCTCTTGTCTCTGCTCCCCTCAGTTAAGTACCCCAGCATGGCAGGGAGGGCAAGTGATAGGGAGAGCAGGACGCTCAGGGCATATTGTATGTATGTGGTGTGTGTGTGTGTGTGTGTGTGTGTGTGAGAGAGAGAGAGAGAGAGAGAGAGAGAGAGAGACACACACACACACACACATTCTCCCTTCTCACATCTACCCACTACCTTAGAGGGCTTAGACTTAGAGGCTTGGTCAAATGTCACTAGAGGAACATTTACAACATTGTGACCACAAACAAAAAGCCATCATAATATCTTGTGTGTGTGACATTTATAATTATGAGAATTACTTGGACAAAAGTCTTCTTCTCCACTTACAGGCTGGTTATGATGGTGAAAGTATTGGAAATTGTCCATTTTCTCAGCGACTCTTTATGATTCTCTGGCTCAAAGGTGTTATATTTAATGTGACAACAGTGGACCTGAAAAGGTAAGAGGCAGATTTCAACTTACTGGGAATAACAGTATTTACACATACAGAAACATACATGCATATCCACACAAACATGCATGGAGATACACATTCAAACTCACATCCACATCTACACACTTCTATGTACACACTACACCCACATGTACAGAAGCACACAGACACATGTTTTTTTGGGGGGGGTCACACCCGGCAGTGCTCAGGGGTTACTCCTGGCTCTATGCTCAGAAATTGCCCCTGGCAGGCTCTGGGGACCATATAGGATGCTGAGACTCAAACCACCATCCTTCTGCATGAAAGGCAAACGCCTTACCTCCATGCTATCTCTCCAGCCCCACAGTACAGATATTTGTGGGGCACATAGTCACCAAAAATAAATACATGTTCACAGTTGCCCACATATATATACCCACATATACACAGACAAACACAGTCATAAACCTGCATATCCTTGCATGCCCAGATGCCTATACTCATACATATACATATAAGCAAGGTATACATATATCCATAAACAGACACACATACCTATCCTACATATAGATGCAAAACACTCAGAGGTATGTGGAGACATAGCAAGAG